>NC_064638.1:5000-7500 GCF_023864345.2 Schistocerca serialis cubense | reverse complement strand
GTTAAGTTACGTTAAGTAAGTTAAGTTAAGTTAAGTTAAGTTAAGTTAAGTTAAGTTAAGTTAAGTAAGTTAAGTTAAGTTAAGTTAAGTTAAGTTCAGTTAAGTTAAGTTAAGTTAAGTTAAGTAGTTAAGTTAAGTTAAGTAAGTTAAGTTAAGTTAAGTTAAGTTAAGTTAAGTTAAGTTAAGTTAAGTTAAGTTAAGTTAAGTAAGTTAAGTTAAGTTAAGTTAAGTTAAGTTAAGTTAAGTTAGTAGTTAAGTTAAGTTAAGTTAAGTAAGTTAAGTTAAAGTTAAGTTAAGTTAAGTTAAGTTAAGTTAAGTTAAGTTAAGTTAAGTTAAGTTAAGTTAACGTAAGTAAGTTAAGTTAAGTTAAGTTAAGTTAAGTTAAGTTAAGTTAAGTTAAGTTAAGTTAAGTTAGTTAAGTTAAGTTAAGTTAAGTTAAGTTAAGTTAAGTTAAGTTAAGTTAAGTTAAGTTAAGTTAAGTTAAGTTAAGTTAAGTTAAGTTAAGTTAAGTTAAGTTAAGTTAAGTTAAGTTAAGTTAGTTAAGTTAAGTTAAGTTAAGTAAGTTAAGTTTAAGTTAAGTTAAGTTAAGTTAAGTTAAGTTAAGTTAAGTTAAGTTAAGTTAAGTTAAGTTAAGTTAAGTTAAGTAGTTAAGTTAAGTTAAGTTAAGTTAAGTTAAGTTAAGTTAAGTTAAGTAAGTTAAGTTAAGTAGTTAAGTTAAGTTAAGTTAAGTTAAGTTAAGTTAAGTTAAGTTAAGTTAAGTTAAGTTAAGTTAAGTTAGTTAAGTTAAGTTAGTTAAGTTAAGTTAAGTTACGTAAGTTAAGTTAAGTTAAGTTAAGTTAAGTTAAGTTAAGTTAAGTTAAGTTAAGTTAAGTTAAGTTAAGTTAAGTTAAGTTAAGTTAAGTTAAGTTAAGTTAAGTTAAGTTAAGTTAAGTTAAGTTAAGTTAAGTTAAGTAAGTTAAGTTACAGTTAAGTTTAAGTTAAGTTAAGTTAAGTTAAGTTAAGTTAAGTTAAGTTAAGTTAAGTTAAGTTAAGTTAAGTTAAGTTAAGTTAAGTTAAGTTAAGTTAAGTTAAGTTAAGTTAAGTTAAGTTAAGTTAAGTTAAGTTAAGTTAAGTTAAGTTAAGTTAAGTTAAGTTAAGTTAAGTTAAGTTAAGTTAAGTTAAGTTAAGTTAAGTTAAGTTAAGTTAAGTTAGTTAAGTTAAGTTAAGTTAAGTTAAGTTAAGTTAAGTTAAGTTAAGTTAAGTTAAGTTAAGTTAAGTAAGTTAAGTTAAGTTAAGTTAAGTTAAGTTAAGTTAAGTTAAGTTAAGTAAGTTAAGTTAAGTTAAGTTAAGTTAGTAAGTTAAGTTAAGTTAAAGTTAAGTTAAGTTAAGTTAAGTTAAGTTAAGTTAAGTTAAGTTAAGTTAAGTTAAGTTAAGTAAGTTCAGTTAAGTTAAGTTAAGTTAAGTTAAGTTAAGTTAAGTTAAGTTAAGTTAAGTTAAGTTAAGTTAAGTTAAGTTAAGTTAAGTTAAGTTAAGTTAAGTTAAGTTAACGTTAAGTTAAGTTAAGTTAAGTTAAGTTAAGTTAAGTTAAGTTTAAGTTAAGTTAAGTTAAGTTAAGTTAAGTTAAGTTAAGTTAAGTTTAAGTTAAGTTAAGTTAAGTTAAGTTAAGTTAAGTTAAGTTACGTTAAGTAAGTTAAGTTACAGTTAAGTTAAGTTAAGTTAAGTTAAGTTAAGTTAAGTTTAAGTTAAGTTAAGTTAAGTTAAGTTAAGTTAAGTTAGTTAAGTTAAGTTAAGTTAAGTTAAGTTAAGTTAAGTTAAGTTACGTTAAGTTAAGTAAGTTAGTTAAGTTAAGTTACAGTTAAGTTAAGTTAAGTTAAGTTAAGTTAAGTTAAGTTAAGTTAAGTTCAAGTTAAGTTAAGTTAAGTTAAGTTAAGTTAAGTTAAGTTAAGTTAAGTTAAGTTAAGTTAAGTTAAGTTAAGTTACAGTTAAGTTAAGTTAAGTTAACGTTAAGTTAAGTTAAGTTACGTTAAGTAAGTTAAGTTAAGTTAAGTTAAGTTAAGTTAAGTTAAGTTAAGTTAAGTTAAGTTAAGTTAAAGTACGTTAAGTTACGTTAAGTTAAGTTAAGTTCAGTTAAGTTAAGTTAAGTTAAGTACGTTAAGTTAAGTTAAGTTAAGTTAAGTTAAGTTAAGTTACGTTAAGTAAGTTAACGTTAAGTTAAGTTAAGTTAAGTTAAGTTAAGTTAAGTTACGTTAAAGTTAAGTTAAAGTTAAGTTAAGTTAAGTTAAGTTAAGTTAAGTTAAGTTTAAGTTAAGTTAAGTTACGTTAAGTTAAGTTAAGTTAAGTTAAGTTACGTTAAGTTAACGTTAAGTTAAGTTAAGTTAGTTAAGTTAAGTAAGTTAAGTTAAGTTAAGTTAAGTTAAGTTAAGTTAACGTTAAGTTAAGTTAAGTTAAGTTAAGTTAAGTTAAGTTAAGTTAAGTTAAGTTAAGTTAAGTTAAGTTAAGTTAAGTTAAGTTAAGTTAAGTT